>NW_026698133.1:0-30000 GCF_030435755.1 Ochotona princeps
ATGACACATGCGACCCCCACTCTGCGTGGCTGTATTTACATACATACTTATACACACGTATATATGTGTATATGCGTACCTGTGTATATATATATATATATATGTAGTGAGTTATCTCTATGGCTTTGCCTGTGGAAGATGTCTACCGTCTCTACACACACATACATACATATAACTCCAGTACACGAAGTACTATGATAGTCATGTGGTATCATTTCTGTAAGCTAAAGACGTAAGACAGCGGAAGCGGCATTTGTGTGTGTTGTATTCGCGTGTAGAAAACGGCGGTGCAATTAGCCATCGAGCACAAGTGGAGAACACGAAAGGCCGAGCTGCAGCAGCGCGAGCGAGCGCTGACGCGGGCAGTAGACACCACCTCCGCCACCGCCGACGAGCAATCGACCCCCTGCGGACTTTCAGAGCACGCTCTCTTCCCTCGCGGGTACGGAGGTCGTAAACATATATGTATATATGTGTATATATGTATATATGTATATATGTATATATATATACATATATATAGGTGTATATAGCGGTGTCCTCTATGTTTTTTTGTGGAGGAAGGGGGTATGTGATATGCGTACGTCTTTAAGCATGTGCGTGTCACGATTGACTTCTTCTCTCCTCACGGCCTGCTATGAACACATACAGACACGCGCACCGAGTATACACATACATACACATTTACGCATAACAATACACACATATCCATGCCCCCTAAGATGCACAAAATAACGCTCGTAGCGCCTTCCTCACTCTATGCATGAGTAGTAGTAGTAGTAGGAGTAGTAGAAGTAGTAGTAGGAGTAGTAGTAGTAGGTCTGTATATCTGTGTGTGGACATGTATGACACTTGCTGCTGAAAGAGCACCTGAGTCTATATCGCGCAGTATCATGCGTGTGTTGTGGCTCTGCAAAAAAGGGTAGGAGAGAGTGCGCCTAGAAGACACCGGAGTGATATAATATGTGAGACCACGATATTCGCGGCAAGCCACTGCAGAACTCTCCCTTCCGCCGCGGCTACCACCCCTGTGTGGTGATAGTTGTTACATCTGTTGTAGGTGTATGTCGTTAAGTGTGTGTCTGTGTCTACATGTGTCTGTGGGCCTGTTGAAGGTGGTCTATATATATCTACTTCAGACCTGGGGATCAGGGTGTTGTCTGCGTCTAGGTCAGTCGCTGAGGCTGGGCGTCTGTGTGTATCTCTGACTACATCTGCGTGCGTGTCTGCTGGCTGTGTGTGGCGATGAATGTACATTCAGCAACCACATGAGTTTCACAGCTGTTCGTCGGAAAATATACACATAAATAGATATGTAAATATAAATATATATATATATATATACATACATGAAATAATATATAAATACATATACATATATATAGAAAGAGAGAGTGAGAGAGAGAGTGTTGTGTAGTGGTGGTGCCGAAGCAGCCGCTGAGTTGTTCGTCCCCCTCCCCCACCCCTGGCTTCATGCTCCCTTGTGTCACTCAACACTCGATGACGACTGCTGCTACTACTACTAGCACTTCTACAACTACTAGTGCTGCTAGTTCGCGTGTCCGTGAAGAGGAGGAGAATACTACTGTAGTGGACCATCAGTATCTCACAACAAATTTTCGGCGATCTGCACAAGTGTATTCACCTATATCCCTAGGCGTCCGTTCTGTCTTAATGGAGAGACACTTTTTGTTGCCTTTTTGTGTAAAGGACGTTGCTGCCTCTTCCTGCGCACCCGTAGCTCATAGCCTCTCAATGTACGTGCACATGCGCATGTGCACGCACTTACATTAGGTGATACGCATACGAGTCATTCATACCCCACAAACAGCGGCTTCTACGTCTGCTGGTCTCCCTGCCCTCCCCCTCATTCTTTGTTCTTCCTTCTCCTACTCTCCTCTCTCTGCACGGATACACACATATATCTATGTATGTACACGTCTGTCTGTGTATCCACCCGTATATGTATACACATGTTTCTCGGTAGATGTACACGTATAATCACATATATAGACAGACAGAGAGAGTATACAAGATTATTTCCTGCGTTGCGGGAATCTGCGTAGCAGGATGACTCAAGAATGTTCTCACAGGCATGCTCACCTATCATACACATGTGTAGACATTTGCGTGTATATACATGTATATGTATGTAAATATACATATGTAGACATATTTGTCTCCATGTGTACTTATGTCTGTGGATGGCGGTACGTGGTCCGGCAAGAAAGAAGCCTAGAGGGCTACGGTGAAGACTGCGAGTAGCTTTATGGTCCAGGTAGCAATCAGTGCTCTTTCGGCAAGGGCCGGCTCTTGTGACTGTGTCATAAAAGTTGAAACGTCTCTTTGTTAGAGCAGGTTGTATGACGCTGGCTTTTTTTTTCGGCGCTGCCATACACTGTGCGCCAAGTGGCCGGAATATTGGCGGCACAGATCGACATGTGATTGTTTGGTTTTTCTTTGTGATGATGGGTTGCAACTTGGTTTCCTTTGTTCAGACGAGAGAGGCAGCGTGGCCGAAAGCCGAAACGGCAGCAGGTGACACGAGAGCAACAGCTGCAACGAGAGCCTGATCATACCACCACGGCACCCGACCAGTTGCCTGCTCTCTCTGGACGGAAACTGTGGAAGATGCAGCATGGGAAACGATTACACTCTAATAAAATGAAAGGCAATTTCTTACGCGTAAAGAAGTATGGGAAGAAAAGGCGATAAGGGCACGTTTCTCTCTCTACCATTGAAAAACAAGGTCTAACCAAAGACGACGAACATCTCCGGTGGTACGGAGTGAATATGGAGGCTTGAAAAGCAGACCATCTTCAGCATTGTGAAGAATGCCTGCGTTGATACGTAACACCGAATCCGACTCGTAGAGAGAAAGAGAGAGACCGTTTTTTTTCCATCCAGCTGAAGGGTTGTGTGCTTTTCTGGATGGAAAGGAGAGCATCTTCGTTGATGTGGAGAAAACCGATTTGCTATGTGGACGCCGAAACAAAACTACAGAGAGAGACTGCTTTGTGTATATTGGAAGGCCTTTGTGCGTCTCTGTAGAGACCGCTGTGTGTCGAGTGGAATATATTCATGTGCGGCAATACGCATTTGTATGCGATAATTACGTCTGTAGTAGGAAGCAATGACATATGTAAGAGGCAGGCTATTCCCTGACTAGTTGTCAGCCTGAACAACAACGCCCTGAGTTTTTGTCGACATCCTTGTGCACTGGCTCTTTTTGACCGTCCGTAAGTGCAGCTACAAGCAGTATAAGTGAGCTATACTTGTATGTATGTGTCTACGTGTATGGAAACAATATATAAAGAGTTTATCTCTTGCACTGCATGACAGTGGTTTGCCCCACACCAGTGGGACAACGTTGTGGACGTACAATGGTGTGCGTACGTATGCGTTGCCATCTATGCGAGAGCGCGCTGCAGGCACGGTAGATGTATGAGTGAGTACGTAAACGCACTGCTCACGTACTAATCATGTACATCGAATGTGCGTTTGCTGGCGAATGTACAGGAAACGCAACACAATCAAGAGAGAGCTTTTCCTGAGAGAGGACTGCCGTATTTGATGAATGAGAAGCTGTGAGGTTGCACCGCTTGCCTTTTACATGCGTCGACGGTAAATCTCCAGAACACGCAGGGAGGCACTTGGGTGCTGAACTAGGACCCATCACGTATCACTAAACTTTGACCTGAGAATATGGATATATTTACACAGGACAGCGGCAACAACAACGCGACCATTTTTAGCACCTAACGATGAGCTGTGGAAGATGCTAGGGTCTGACGACTGTTGGCTGCCACAATACGACGCAAGCACGCCTCAGAAGTGACAGCTACCACTGGGAGTCACAGTATTATGTCTCAACGATTTGAACGTAAAGGGAGCGGCACAGGCCGTGTCACACACCCGAGCATCGTTGATGCGGCTGTGTCGAAGCAGAGTGTCGTTTCCTCATCTTCACACATCTATCATTAGCGCCGACATCATACACGTGATATTGTAGGCAGGGTTTCAAAGCATTCTTATGTGTGCAGAAGGCGTCGCACCAGCGGCCCTTTTATGAAAGGAGCTTCAGGCAGCTAGCTGGGAGGAAAGACGTGGTGAGAGTTATCAGCATACGACACTGAGCGTAGCTTGACTCCATTTGAACATTTACACCTGTCTATAAAGCCAATGATAGAGACTGCGGACCCGAAAAAGGCGGTTCTTTTGGCTGCAGCGGCAGACAAGCGGCTCTGTCGTCTCCTGTATCAGCGCTTCATGATGAATAGATACGCATTCAGGTCAGCTCCATGAGGGCACGTTTGTGTGAGTGTATGAGTATATCAACAACTGAACTTCGCATCCATGCAGTTACCGATGCAGTACGCGCGAGGGCTGCAGTGCAGCTGTAAGACGCCTGGCGGCCTGTAGCGACTATGTCTGTACTCCCCCCCCACCCCTTCCGCCGTTCTGCAACTCTGCCCGACTGTCTAGAACGCCTATGGAACAAGGAGAATGATGGACCGATTGTACACGTCTCTGTGCGTCCTGGTTTTCCTCTGTGTGTTCACGCACGACTGACGGACCTTTTTTCGGAGCAAGTACAAAACTAGGGCTGCCTCTCAATTGGATGTAGTCGTGTGTGCACGTGTACAGAATGAACATCATGTACTAGAGTGCTCAGAAGTGCTAAGAAGTGTGTCGAACAGAAAACGTCATTGCAAACAGCAGCGGCGGGGGGCGCGATACGACGAACTATGCTACAGACATAAACCTCATACAGGAATATTTTGGCTCGCACACCTAGCTAGAGAGGCTGACGCAAAAGGAATCTCAGGAATAGGTGCGTATATAGTTTGCAGTTCCGTAGGGACGCAAGAGTCTGCATAAATGCGTGACACGAGTCTTACCATTGGTATACAGTTGTATATCCATGCATACGCGATTCTGCGAACACTTCTGCGCGTTGGCTTTGTTTTTCCTACACGTAGCTGCTGGTGTGCATGTGTGTGCGCGCCTTTGGAGTATCTGGTGTTACTTGTCGTTTTCATATCTGCTGGGAGGGAGAGTCGTCCTCCGACAGGCAGGATGAACTCTGTCAAGGAAACGATGCAAGAAATCGCATCTGATAGGCGGCGCGCTGATTTTTCATCAAAATGGCTCACGGGTTCAATTGTCGATATCGAGGACGAAGAAATCATAGCATCTATGCAAAGACAGACGAGCAACGAATGTAGTCAGACGCACGCAGACATCTATCATGTATGTTTACATGGGACGCGTGTTCGAAGAAAACACATGATAATGCAACGGAGTATCTGTCCCTGAACACAAATGCGTTTGATGTTTCACTTGACTATGTTAACACGTTGTATGGTGTTCCTGTGCTTCGTGCACGGACCCAAGAAAAAAAATCCCTCCCAGTCACCGGTACTATCGTTGAACACGCTGTCTCTCGTAAGTGTGCTTTAACAGTCGACCTCAGCTTGACGCTGAAACATGTATCGTTTTTCTTTTGGCCTGTGAGCTGCAGTGGCGGTAGATTTGGAAGACGAAAAGGGAGTAGACATTGAGTAGCTCATGGGGAGCTTTCCCGGCTGGACGAGTGGGAGACCAGACGCGTACTGCGTGTAGTCGCACATAAAAACAGCCGTCAGAACAGACTGATACAGTCCATAGAATGAAAGGACAGGTCTTCCCGCTTTCTGGGCCGTCGGTATTCTCTACACCCGTTCGCTTTCCTTAATTGCTGACAGCCGCAGTCGGCGACACGCGTTCAGGAGATATGGGCGAGGAGAGGCGCCCAGTAGCTCGCGAACGAGTAGAGCTTTTCTCTCTCACTCTCCATTATCAGGTGTACACGAATCCTTTGCGTGTGAGCACACTGTACAGGAAAGTGCCTGCGGTGCCTCTTTATCGGAGAAATCGTTGAATTCTTCTCATCAAACATTGAAATTTTTGAGACCCTCTTTTATGACTAGAGTGCCAGCCTTTGCATAAGTGTCCAACAGCATTTTAGACGATGTGTGACGCATTACCGCCTACCAAAAGTAATAGCAGCAGCAACGGCACCGTACCCACACAAGCGACTGTTAGAATAGTCGGAGCGCCCGGGTTGCCAATCTATGCAGCAAGGCAGCAACCAGCAGCCACAAAAAAGGGAATGTGGGTACGTCAATAGTAGGTGAACAACTCTTCACAGCGAAGTGTAAGGAGCAGGTCAGAGCAACAAGAACTGCCCGGCGGGTTTAGCAGTGGAAAAGATCGAGAGCAACCGGTCCCACGCTGAAAAGGGGTTATCGTTCTCTGCACCAGTGTGTGTTCTTTGCAGTCATACTACTCCACTCACGGCAACCAGAAGAGCTCTACTGATTCAGGCAGAAGAAATGCAACATGTCCTACTACGCTGGCCTCCCCCGCGCAACCTTCTGCACAAGGCAACGCCATCACCTACCTCAGTGCTTCTGTATACGTATATTCAAGTAGAGGAAATTCCTAGGTAGACCCACACATACGTATGTTGTGCACATGGTAGTTTCGAACATACGCCTACATATGTGCATATATAAATATATATATGTGGGTATACGTAATGGAGTATATGGTATGGCAGAGCTTCGCGCGAAGAGCCTTATTGGCTTTACCTGTAGAGAACAATAGCGCCCGAAAAGGATGACGTTCTCCAGGGGCCCGTGCGCAATACACTCGTACGTACACGTATCGTCACACATAGCATCATAGGCGAAGAATCGCTCGTTGTGAACGTACGTGTATACAGGCGAAGAGTGGTCGACGTGAAGTACTCACATGAAAAAAGGCTCGTCTTCCACGTACGTATATACAGAGGAGAATGGAACGACGTTCTGTGGGTATATTGAGGCTTGCGTGTTTCTTACGTACTAGTGTAAAGAAGAAGGGTGGACGGCGTTAAGTGCTCCTACGGAGATAAAATCGTTTTCCTCACGTACGTGTATAAAACATAAAGTAGTGGTTACAGGAATAGTAGTGGTAGTACTAGTAGTAGATATATGGCGTCTCTTTCTGTCTCCTTTCTATCTGTCTATGTTGCTCAGGGGTTCTCAGGTCTCGTGGCTACATGGAGAGTTCCTTATGTTGCACGTGCGCATGTACAGAGGAAGAGTGGACGACCTCCTGTAGCTGTTTTCTGTCGGGCTCTGTTTCACGCTCGTGCGGAATGCACCGACCATCGCTTCTTGACGTGCTCGACAGCCACGACCGTGACTGACTGTCGAAGCGAGTCTGAAGCGTCTCAGCACGTATCCTCGGTTTTTGCTGCTGCACGACTATCTGAAAGTGAGCTCCCGTTTTATTCAGCTCGCCTGGCGAGAAGCTAGTATACTCATTGGGTCGCATGTGTTCTCTGTTGTAGGCTACATGCATAGTGTAGGTGACACGCAATTGTGGAGAGGTATCTACGGGCTCAACAGAATCTATATGATTCACTCGCTTTGTCCGCACTCACTTTGTGCGCACTCGCTTCGCGCGCACTCCCTTTGTCCGCATTCACTTTCTGCGCAGTCGCTTTGTGCGCACTCGCTTTGGGCATACTCACTTTGTGCGCAGTCGCTTTGTGCGCACTCGCTTTGGGCATACTCACTTTGTGCGCCGTCGCTTTGTGCGCACTCACTTTGAGTTGCTGAGGAGACTGACGTGTGACGGCACTTTCCTCAATATCAACGGATAGACAGATACCACTGACGTGAGTTGTGTGCGTGAGCCTTCCTGAGGGCTACCGTGTACTGGGTGTGTTATCTCTGCCGTGCTCGTGTCGCTTGCTAGTGACGGTGGTGTGGGGCAACACGCTTGCAAGTAATCCTTCTCGATTACATACGTCTACGTGTAGTGCGATGCAATAACAGGCTTATTAGTGGTGTGCAGCCGCGTTTCTTGTCTATTAAACAAGTATAAAAAGGGCTGATGCAACGCGCTCGTTAGTAGTGCGGCGGCTTCGTCTCTATTAGACAAGTACGAAGGAGGGTGGTGCAACAAGCATGTTAGTAGTAGTGCGGTTGTTTCTTCTCTACTGAACAAGTGCAAAGGGAGGTGTTGCAAAATCACCGTTACTAAGAGTGCGATTGCTCTTGCTACTGACAGACAAGTGGTAGTAGTAGTAGTAGTATCCTACATCGTGGTCTACGAACGAGGCCATCAGTTCTGTGCTCTCTGTTCGTTTGTTGTGTGTTATTGGCTGCTCTTACCTGAGCTACGGGAAGAGGCACGGGCGGGTTCGAAGAAGCCGCTAGCGTTGCAAAAGAGTGACTGCACACGACGAAGACACAGTGGCCGCATTTTTATCAGTGTCCACACACACACACACATATACCAGCAAGGCGGCCCTTTAACAGAATGACACCGGCACGACTGTGGTTTCGGCAGCAGAACGGCCTATAAGCCTGCCTCAGCTCCCCCTTACGACGTGAGTGTACGCCAACAACACGAGGTCACTGATTTTGTGTGTGGTGTGCTACTAAAGAGAGGCTACTGGTGAATGGAAATGTAAGAATCAGGAAGAGTCATCGAGAGCATATCCACTTTAGAGAAACTTTCAGGCCTTCAGAAACACAAGCTCGTCTATGAAGACAGTGGAAGCAATAGCAAAGGTGTGGGACTTCCCTCCCGTAAAACACTAGTTAAAGCGGAATATACGTGTACCCGGCGGGTGCCCTTCGACAGCTGGGGTTCCATTCCCCATCTTCCCTTCCCCTCAACATGTATGTACAAGTGCACGGCAGCAACGAATTGACGCTAGAGGGCAACAATATTGGCAGCCCAGAAAGCAATAGTTATGGTGGTAGTACTACTACTACTAGTAGTAGTTATACTGACAGTAGTAGTCGTGGTAGTAGTAGTAGTAGTACTACTACTAGTAGTAGTACATATGTGGAGTTTCTCTCTGTCTTCCTTCTATCTCTCTATGTTGCTCACGACTTCTATCCGTAGCAGTAGCACCAGCTGCGTGGTGCACAAGCGAAGCGCAACATCAACTGCGCCACCCCTACACGTTACGGCCACACAGTGGCAAAAACAGCAGGGTAAAAGAACGCAAGAAGAAGCACATGTACTGACTAGTGACGAGATCATCCGGAGAGAAAGAGGAGAGTTGCATCAAGCTGCAGTCTGTCCTACTCACAAACTAGGGGCATCACAACGGCGGTAAGACGATCACCATTTTGAAACACAAAACACCGACTGAAGAAAACAAAGGGCTGTCAAAAAAGGAGAACGCGAAGTAGTCTGACAAAAAAAGACGTAAAACATACCAAGACGTCTACTACTGCACGCGAGTCAGTGTGAGCACGATGCATGCGATGGAGACGACCGAGGGGGTACTACTGGTTAAGAAAGGTGGGTCTTGCTGCTGCTATTCTTGCGCTATTCCCCTGTCCTCCCCGAGTGAATGCACCATATATATATATATATTCTCGTATATTTGTGGTTGTCCCCAAGTGGTATCTCTCTGTCTCTGTCTCTCTTTCTCTCTCTCTCTCTATATATACATATGTGTATGTGTATGTCCCACTGTGGGTGCGTCATATATATATATATATATACATACGTGTATATCTGTTGGACGTCCACATGTGGACAGTGCATAAAGCAGTACGTTCTGATATGCAGACTATGCATGAAGCAGAACGTTTTGAGTGCAGGCATATGTATATATCTATATATATATATCCAGTGTGTAGCATTGAATGAGGGCAGTTTCTCATTGTGTTGAAGGCAGCGTTTACCGAAGAAGGTAAGGGAAGATACGTCGTTTTTCCCCCTCGGGCGTCTTCTCGAGCCCCGCTCTGCAGGAGACAAAGAGATACGAATGAACGATATGAGGAACATCTAGAAAGGAGATTCGCGGGAGGCATACAAAGAAAACTGGAAGATGAATGGATGTACGTAAAGCAGACGCATCGTACTCGTACCACTGCGCACAGCACAGAAGATGGAGCACGTAGCCAAGAAGTCAGGCGAGCAGAGAGTCAAGACGCAGCTCACATCTCTATAGAAAATGGGTGCTGTGCCGTATGTAGTATGACTAGTATTATAGTATTATTGGAGATCTCGTACAGTACCAGTACTACTAGGTATACATTGACCAGTACCAGTGAGGTATTGGATAACATGTACAGTACTAGTACAACTATACGGATAACTACCAGTACCAGTGAAATACTGAATAGCAAGTACAGTGTTAGTGGTCCTAAATACGCAAGGATCAGTACCAGTGTGAAATACTGAATAGCAAATACAGTACTAGTACTACTACTATTACATATGACGAGTAGTACTAGTGTCCTCTACACAGCCTCCAGAAGACGAAGAGGTATTATTCTGTACGGGTGGAACCCTTCAGCTCCTTCTTAGCGAAAATGTATGGAGGTAAAGGTAGTAATAGTAGTAGTATAGTAGTAGTAGTAGTAGTACGTGTACCAGAGGCAACAGTCACGTGTTCCAATGGGCCTGAGTGGTGGGTGTACTGCACACTAAGCCCCGAGTGTGTGCCCTTACAACTCTTCGTTACATATGCAGGGTGATAGGCGCAGTAGTAGGGGTACTACTAGTAGTAGTGGTAGCTGTAGTAGTAGTAGTAGTAGAGGCAACAAGCAGGTGTGTTCGGGTATTGTGGTGATGTCCTGTAAATTGTATCATGTGTGCGCTTGAAGCGCACTTTCTCAATGTAAGGTGATGAGAGTAGCAGTAGACACAACAGTGAAGTACTGAATAGCAAGTACAGTACTAGTACTCCTACGTATGACGACAACAAGTATTAGGGCATTATTACTGTTAGTGCTGAAGTAAAGGTACAACGCCTTATGTTCCGTCAGTCTTGGCTCTTGGCTGGTGTACTGTGCTTTGCTTACACTGTGCATGTATGTATGTATGCCCTTCAACGTTTCCTTCTATGTCTACGGTGGTAGCCATAATACGTACGGGAGTAGACGCAGTAGTCGTGTGCATTGATATGTTGCGGAAAATGTATGAGGAAGCGTAGCCCACCGCGCATGTATATTTATGCGGTGTTTGTCGTGGGTGTGTTATGGGGCTGGAGAGGGGAATGTGGCTCACGAGTAGGCATGGTGCAGCAGAGAACTTTTCTGCTGCTGCTGCTGCTGAATATGGTGGGATAGCAGTCATAGTAGTAGACGCGGCTTTATCACATTCTATCAAGCCTGGGTACTGTACTGTATATATACGGCATCAGGTATATGCCTTTCAACTCTTGTGCACTGTAGATTGTGCAAGGGTATGTGGAGTGAACGCAAGAGTCGAAGCAAGAGCAGTGTGTTAGATTGTTGCCGCATATGTGAGCACCTCCCCGAGTAGGTGTCTTGATAAGAGGAGGGTATTCGAAGCGAGAGCGTTGTGTGGGTCGCTATCTGCGAGGGTGAAGGAGAGACGTTTGTGTTGTGGATGTGCAGTGTTAGCTGCCGTCAACGCAGCACTGACGCCTTCATGTGTTGCAGAACGTACGGAGAAGACCCCGCCGCGCATATGTGTGTTTATGCAGTGGTTGATGTGTGTGCGAAGGGGAGAAAGAAAAACAGCACATGCCAGAGGCACACACATACACACACTTACTTCAGACACTACAGAGAGGCTGACACGATAATTACGGGAAGCTGGTCGTTGCTATGAAGGGTGGAGCAGTCACGTCGTGTAGGTGTCAGTCGATATCAGTGTCCACAAAAATACTACACGACCACACGGGGCGTGTCACCTCGAGCAGCTTATATATCTATCCGTTGCTCTCAAGAAGAAAATTTACGGAAAAGGAATGAAAGGAGGAAGAGTACAGGAGGCGGAAGGAGGCGAAAGAAGAGCAGGCGAAATAAGAGGAGGCAAGAGAAGAAGAGGAAGCGAAAGAAGAGGAGGCGAAAGAAGAGGAAGCGAAAGAAGAGGAGGCGAAAGAAGAGGAAGTAATTCATGGTACGTCACCATGGAAGAGTGGATACTTCAGTACTGAACCAACCAGAGACGCAGTGCGCCGTATACAACCGTCTTTCCTCCACGATGCCCTGTGGACCATTTTGCTGTACGAAACAGAGGCCTCTGCAGAACGTAGCAATAGCGCTTCGCATTGTGTGTGGCAACAACGCCCTGCAGCTTCTGGCGAGGGGAGCTTGCTGTCACAACAGACACTCATACATGCACACCATCTCCTTTCTTCATGTATATATACGCTGTTGCGCCCGCTGTCGTCAGAAACGACTCCTGCTCTATTTGGCTTGCCCACACCCTACCATACAAGCAGACTGTCTCTTCCTTTTTCATGGACATATACGCTGCTAGTGCTGCTACACCCTACCATACAAGCAGACTGTCTCTTCCTTTCTCATGGACATATATGCTGCTAGTGCTGCTACACCCTACCATACAAGCAGACTGTCTCTTCCTTTTTCATGGACATATACGCTGCTAGTGCTGCCCTTCAAAAGAATTACTGGTCTCTACTTGCCTTGTTCACAACTTCCCATACAAACAGACTATCTCCTTTCACGTATATGCATACTATTGCTGCTGCTATTGCTCCTCTCGAATAGAGTACAGTTCCTATTGCAGAGTGTGGCACGAACGTCCACCGCGTGCAGCAATGATGACCCACAGCGTGAGGCCAGTGCTCCGCTGAAATACTCGCGGTGAAACAGAGATGTTTCTCGTCTGGAAAGAAGAAAGACGTCTAACTGAGAATTCGTATTAGTCGACCTATTTCCTCGTAGCAGAAAAACAGTAATCGTACTGCAAAAACCAGTGGTCACTGTAGTGGCAGTAGGAGCCATAAGAGCAATAGTAGAAGTCCTAGTAGTGGAAGAGATATGAGCAACACTACTAATACTAATACTACTAATAGTATAAGATATAATCTAAAAATATACTATGCACTATAGCATATAATAGTATATAGTATATATGTATATATATAGCAGTTATGCGCTTACTTACACATACATAGTGATGTATACGTATATGTATATGGTTCTCAGACACTAATATAATTGATACACACCTCTGAGGAAGATATTGCTCGTCTCGTCTCCACCCTTACTACTACTACTACTAGCACTACCAGTAGTAATACTGGTACTACTACTAATACTGATACTACTACTATCACTACTCGCTACTAGCAGGCGTAGGTGTGTGGATACCCGTACAGCGTGTTGAGCGAGTAGGGGAATTACATACCATAAGCAAGAAAGACTGTTGTGATAGTGATAAGAACACCATCGCAGCAGGTAATGAACACTTTGTTTGTTTCAGGAAAAAGTAGTGCACGTGCACATACAATAACCAACGTGTCGAGGCCCGTCGTGGAGAAGCAATATCACGAGCTTCCACGGGCTTGCATACAAATAAATCTCGAAAAATGACTTTACGAACAAGTGAAACAGAGACACCTACGGTTAAGCATAGACGTCTCATATCACGAACGTATACGTGTACATCGTGATCCTACAACGTAAAAGTAGGTGTGGGTGCTGCCAGGATAATTATACACAAACATATGTATAAATATATATTTATACGTACACACACATATAATACATTTACGGTTGTGTGACTTCACAGTGTTAGCTACTACTCGTACTAAGCTAATACAGAGAAATACGTGTGCGTATACCAGCGCAAGTGTATATATATATATGTATGTATACACATACACATATATATCTCCAGTGTATGTGTGTCTCCCCAGCTTTGGCTATTAGTTGTAGTGCTGTTTACATGTACAAATATTACGGTTATACATGTGTGTGTCTGTACAGCTCTGGCTATTCGTAGTAGTACTATTACATACATACATTCATACTTACATACATACATATACATACATACATTCATACATACTTATATAGATACATACATACACAGATACATATATAATAGATGCATAGATACATACATGCACCTATACATACACACACATATTTCACATGCATGCATGTGTCTCTCGGCAGTTTTGGCTACTGGTGATATCAGAATTAGTAGTATTAATAGTATATACATAGACATATACTAAATATACCTATGTGTGCCCTCACAGTTGGAACTATCATTGCTACTACTACTTCTACTAGTAGTAGTATAAGTAGGACTCAAGAAAAATGATAGTAAGTGTCTTTAAGCTGGGTACTATGTTTCTAAAAGACTATTACTCTCTTATAACGAGAAGCATTATATCGGTATGTATTCCTATATATATATTGTGTATGCGAGCCAGAGGGGGTTTACTCAAAGAAAGAGTGAGATCTACACACAGAGACAGAGAAACAGTGGGAGATATTCCTAATCAGAGGACTGTAAATTGCCTGAGAGACAGGGAGTGCTTCTCAAAGGTATACAGATACATGTATATATGTATACTTGTATAGGGTGACGATTATACGATAGGAGTTGGAAGCCGACGCGTATAGAGAATTCACTTCATATCTGTCTTACTGAGTGCAAGCACTTACAAATACAGAAGCCACACACCACCACCTGCGGGCGTGTGAGGGCACGAAGTACTGCGGCATATGACTATAAAGAAAGAAGGCGCGTCAGCCGTGCTGCATTTTAGTCGCTGCGTACGAGTACCTCTCTGGGTGGTCTCATACCCACGTGAGAGAGGAAGCGGGTCGAAGGAGGCAACGCCTTTTCGCACAGTTGCAGCACTGCGCAGATGTGTGGCTTGTACGCTCTCTCTCTCTGCTAAGCGTCAAGGGCAGCAGGAGCAGCCACAGCAGCAGGAGCAGTTTAGAAGGAAGATCAGTGTGCATGCATGCATTCAGAAGGAGCGTTTCGTGTCAGTGCTAGTCTCCCGCGGTAACGCTGATATGTTGAGCTCCATTTCTCTGCATTCGAACCAACTCTCCAGAGCAACAGATCTAGTCGCCTGCTGCAGTTGAGGGGTACTCACCACCTCACTAATAGCCGCTTTTCGTCTCTCTGCGTAGGTTGTACTATGAGAGTAGTATTACGATCCTCTGATGATACTACCAGTAGGATACTAATGTGTGAGCACCTTTCCTTTGTATTCATAGTGCTGGCCCTCCCAGGCAACAAAGAGATTACTCAGCGTGCTCTAGTAAATATGATGAGTATACTACTACTACTACCACTACTACTACTACTGCCACTACTACAACTACTGCGTAGTCTCTACCATCCGTGCAGGCCACTTTCGAAGCGCAGTGACACCTCAACAGGCGCTGCTGCCGCTGCCGCTGCTGGTGCCGCTGCTGATATGCTGAGCATCGTGTCTGTCCTTCATTCACGCCTTCAACCCTTCTTCTCCGCCGTGTTCGTGTCGTCATGCTGATCCCCACTATGTAGTTGCTTTCACGCAGTCCTCTTCCTCTCCTCCAGGTTGCCACAAGTAGTCTCGCGTGCTGTGCATGTACCGAGCCTCATCCTGGAGCTGCTTTTACGCAGACTTTCTCCTAAACCCACGGTCGACAGCTCGTTCAGCGTACTGACACAGTCAATATCTGCGGCCGCTAATGGCTACATGCACGTGGTTTTACCTGTGCTGTGCTCCTCGACTTTCTCTCTCGCTCTCTGTTTGTCTGTCTATCTGTCACTTACCTCTGAGCAGCCGCGTACAATGCCTTCTTAAAGCTTGCTGCATACGCGACAATAGTACAACATGACGAAGACGAATGTGTGCTACACATGCATGTGAGTCTACCACCATAACAAACGTGCATTCATCATAAGAGACACATTACAAGTCTGCTCCTGCTACACCCCCAATTCAGCCACCCATCTATTCCTCTCTCCTACACTCTCCCATAAACACATGAAAATGACTAGGCACCCCCCTATCTGATCTCATATAACCATACATACACATGTATATATATATATATATATAAGGAAGGAGACATCTGTTTGGCCATATATATATATATATATATATATATATATATATATATATGTAAATATACACGTGTACATACATAAATATGTAGATATATATATGAATATATATGTATATGTACATGTAGGCACGCTCACCAACTCTTTTATGCAGATATTGATATGCTGAAAGTGGTAGTGATAGGATCATTCCCATTTGGGAAACTCAAGCATATACTAAAAAAAAAGCAAGTATTGCGGACTGTTAGTAGTGCAACTGCTAGTAGCTGTTCTATTACTACTAATACTACTACTCTTGCAATTACTATTACGATTGTAGCGGTGGCAGAAGTAATGCGAGAGGAGCACTAGCAATCATAGTAACAGTAGAGTAGCAGTGGTGGTAGTGTAATATTAGCATTAAGAGTGATAGTAGTCCTTAAGCACTGTTAGAGCCTTTACACGTTAGCCCCTGCGTGTAAATAGGCGTGTTTCAATAATCGTGGTAGTAGTAGTAGTAGTAGTAATAGTAGCAGTAGTATTAGTAGGAGAAACAAGTAGAGGTAGTGGTGATGATACCATTATTGATACCAGCAGTCGCGTGATACTAATGATGCTAATAATATGCAATAGTATACATACATGTATATATGCAAACCGTATGTCATATATATATATATATATATATATACGTAGCAATGGGTCGGTGCACTAGATCGTATATGCCTTTATGTTTATATTTGTTGTAATAATAGCACTAGTTGTCATATAGTAGTAGTAGTGGTTCGAGTAGTAAAAGTAGTAGTAGTAGTAGTAGCCCTAAAAGCAATTATGCTGCAGGCAGTACGAGTGGCAGTACTTATGAAATGATTACAGCAGTAGCAGTCCTGTATGGCAGCACCTCCCCGATATTACTTTATGTATGGAAGTGACAGTGGAAGCAGTAATTATTTACATCTGCTCTTGACGTGTTCAGTTTTCTTTATTCACTGTTGCGCCTCCTGCTGCATTTCCATGTAAACAGTCAGTCACTCTACTCCATTTTCACATGTCCGTAACCCATACGTCGTTCCCCTTCTTCTCTTTATCACTTCTTCACACCCCACCCCACTTCATTCATAATTACTACTACTAGGACTAACAGTACTACCACTACTAACAGTATTACTACTACTACTACCACTACCAGTACTACTACTACTACTATACACTGGTACACACGTCTACATAGAGAGAGAGGAAGGCCCAGAGACGTTTTGAAAGTGGAAGTAATCTTCTTGAATACATACGATTATGCACGCGTATAACGTGTCTAGCAGAAGCACCCGTTCTACTTGAGGGTATGTACGACGACGAGTGCTTGTGTCATTGTGTTGCATGCATCTGCTTGATATATATATAATATATATATATATTATATATATATCAAGCAGATGCATGCAAAAAGACGCGTAGTAAGAATTGAATGTGGAACATGAAAGCGAATTTTGCATGGCTAGTCCGTTATATGTGTGTGTGTATGTGTAGAAAGTTCCTCCACACCCACATTTACACATACGAAGGTATACATACTAATACCCTGGAGAATATATATGTATATAATTGTATATATATATGTATATATACGTACACACACACTTTCATACGTATTATGTGGTTGCATAGGAAATATGCAAACAGCAGAATAGATCTTTACATATGTGAATGAGCCTACATACAAACATACACACATAAATGATTGTGCTGCGCAACGGATATGTGTATACATGAAAACATGTCCACTTACTTGAATGAAAACATGTCCACTTACTTGAATAAATGTAAACATATATATACATACTTATGATTGTGTTGCAGAATAGACAGATATACACATATTTTGCAATCATTATTTGTACACATATTTGTAGATATATATATATATATATAGGAGCAGACGTACAGATATACATACATATAATCGTGCTGCATAAGGGACATGTATACAGGCACATGTTCATTTACTACGTATATATATCTCCATACATCTCTATCTTTCTCTCTCTCTCCCTCTCTCTCTCTCTCTCTCTCTCTATATATATATATACGGCATCGGGCTGCATAGTGGGACAGGTCTACAAGAAAACTCAGTGTTGTATTGGATGTAGACGTGGCGCGTGGAATATTGTGAAGCATGGTAGCTTTGTGCGTTGCTCGTAAACATACGCACGTTTGCATGATCGTGGGTGTACATACTATTAGTGCAGTAGCAGGAAACATCTAAAGAAGAAGGCTGTAAAGTTGTTTGAGAGCCAGACAGCGTGGTATGAACGCTGACGTGTGGTGTGCGGGTGGTTTCACTGGGAAAAAAGCGTGTCTCGTGTATGTACATGTGTATGTATATGTCTATTGCGTATGCATACGTACGCATATGTAAGTATACTTATGCATATATATGCATATGTAGGTCTAGGTATGCAAGATGTACTGTATATGTATGTATATATATGTATGCATATATACGTGTATGTGGGATGCTGACACTAGCAGGTACTTACCAATGGTGTTCGCGTAGAAGAAATACGTGTGCTGCTTTTGTTTGTGTTGGTGTCTACTTCTGAGGCGCTCCTCGAAGATGCTCTATGGGTCCGTCTGCTGTCGTAGCGTCGCAGCGGCGCTTCTCCCCAGAGTTCTTGCGGAGTGCCTCTGCATAGAAACAGAGGCCACTTGTCGGCCGCCCTTCTTCCTCCCACCTGCAGCAACCGTCAAACGCCATTTCAATTAAAATATTACTGCTATCAATAAAACTACTACTGCTACTACTACTACTAGCACTACTAGTAGTAGTAGTAGCAATACTGGTCATAGAACCAGTACAAGTATACCTGCTCCCTACTACTACACTGACTACTACTGTTAGCAGTAGTGATACTACTACTACTATTAGAATGACTAGTGCTACTGTTATTGCTATATTCACTATTTTTATATCAGTATTATCACCATTGGGTGTCAGTCGATGTAGGATATATAAGATGCATATGACGTATTATTGCTCGTGAAGCACTTCCACATGAAGAGAGGCTACCTCGAGAAACGGCTGCCTCTCTCCTCCCCCTGCAGCAATCATCGAGTCCCATCTTACAGCAAGTACTGCTACGTTGACTACTACTACTACTATTGGTATCACTACGACTATTATTAATACTACTACTACTGCTAATGCTACTACCCACCACTCCTCCTCTTCCTTCTATCACTGTAGGGTACATCTACTGGAAGTAGAAGTATGTGTACTGCTACTACTCCTTCTAGTACTACTGTTCCTACCAGTATTAGAGTACCCACATTTCAGTTGATATAATATGTATGATATACACGTAATGACTGTAAGGCACCTCTGCATGCAAACAAAGGCGGCCAGTTATCGGGCACACATCTTCCACCCATCTGTAGCAATGAGCGTCGCGTCGTCAACATCAATGTTCTCATGACTACCATTACTACTATAACTACTATTAAAAGTATTGTTACTATTACTATCACTACTATTATCACTATCTCTATCACTACTACTATCGAGTTTCGCTTGGTGTACTATGTTTGGTGTAGACGCGCCACTGCTAATGAAGCGCACTACTCACATAGAAGAGAGAGGGCACTAGTAAATCACCCCTCACTCTTCCACCTAAAGCAAGCAGCGCCATATTCAAACACAATTACTTAACTTCTATCACTACTAACATCATCACATCAGAAACTGAAATAAGTATATATATATATATATATATATATATATATATATATAGTATATATGAACGTACAGTCAGTGCTACATGTATACATACATATACTTATATATGTATACATGTAACATAGATGTCATTTATATGTGATATAGAAAAATACGCGTGAAAAGTGTTTTCAGATGAACGAGGAGGTCACACACGTCGCGCCCGTCCCCCTTCCCCACGCACAGCAGCAAGGGTTGCATCATTACGATAAATACCTGTACTTGTACTACTAGTACCACTACTAGTACTTGTGCCCACTACTATTACTACCACTACTAGTACTAGTGCGACTAGCCAACACTACTACTACTAGTATTAGTAGTGATAGTGTGCTACTATTACTACTACGTTTAGTAGTAGTAGTAGTCCTTTTGCTACTATCATTACAACAACTACTACTGGTACTCGCGTTACTAGTATTACTACCACTACTAGTACTAGTGCGACTAGCAACACTACCATCACAAGTAGTATCAGTAGTAGTAGTAGTAGTAGTAGTGGTACAAGTGCTCCTATCACTATTAGTACTGGTGCGACTATCAACACTACTACTACTAGTAGTACTACCGTTGCGATTACAACCGCTATCAGTAATCGTACGCGTGCTACTATTCACACTACAACTATCAGTACTACTTCTACCACTACATCTAGTAGCACTAGTTCTAGTATCACTACTAGTACTGCTACTAGTAGGGACTATTCTTCCTACTTGGATACTATTAGTACTAAAACTACTACTACTGGTAGTAGTAACACTTAGTTTACATAGTGCATATTATACAGAGGCTAGTCCGTCGTGCAAAGCACTTCTGCGTAGTAGCGAGTGCCCTCAGAAACGGCGTCATTGCGCCTCGCGCCTGCAGCAACCAGCGCTGTAGACATATGTCCGTGTTCCTACAAGAGGAAAACGGCAGCCAAGCATTGAGTATAAATTTACACGCTGATCTATATGCATATACATTGAAAGGCGCTTGTGCTGCTGTTGCACCTTCATATATATTTCGTATGTTTTTCACGTCTCCTGTTACGGCACGTTTCAAAATTATACTACATGCGTTGGATACAATATTGACGCTATAATACTATATGTATATATACGTATACTTACATACATGTGTATATAGATGTATACTTATGTAGTAGCGCAGCATGTGTGACAGACACAGAGAGAGCCTTTGATTGGTAAGACAGCATAAACAGAAGTCGCGCTTCTGTTTGCTCCCTGTACGTGTGTGTATATAAACTCGTGGTCCTGTACTCTACGCTTCTACGTTATGCGATCGTATATGTGTGTATATGTACGCGCATAAATATATATAAATACTTTCTACATAGTAATGGCAGATACGATAAAGCGCTGCGAATATGCGAAAACTTAGTCACATGATGGCAGCCCCCATATTTCTTCGCCCAAGAGTGAGCCGAAATGTGTACATGCAATGCCTCTCATGATTACTACTATTACTACTACTAGTACTGTTACGACTACTGCGTTTATTATTAATACTTGCAATATTACTATTACTATTATTGTTACTACTATTACTACTACTAGTACTATTACTGCTGCTACTAGTACTATTACTACTGCTACTACTACTATTATTCTAAGGGATACTACGAGTAGTACTATTATTATAGCTACTACTACCTATTTTTACTACTAAAAGTATTACTACTAGTACTACTACTATTATAGCCCGTTACTACTCGGACGTGTATATGCAATACCGCTCCTGATTACTACTACCATTCTTACTACTACTAGTACTATTACTACTACCTATTAATTTAAATATGACCAGTACTATTACAACAAGTACCACACACCCACTACCACGACTGCTATTATTAGACTGCTGAAGCTACCACTACAACTACTACTACTACTACCACTACAACTACTACTACTACTACCACTACTACTACTACTACTTACTACTACTACTACTACCGCTACTACTACTACTACCGCTACTACTACTAATAGTCATATTACAACATATAGACTCTAATATCGTTGACACGATCGTACAAATGTTGTTAATTACACTAATTAGGACTACGAACACTGAACCGTCGATTGTCACTACAATATATGATCCACTACGCACTGCCGCGGTCAATCTCTCACAGGTCCGATATGTGTGAATATATAAATAGAAATGCGTATATATATATGTAGAAATATATATATACTCTCCTATTATTATCACGCATACCTAAACCTTACATTTATTCTCATCTAGCATTCGCAGCACACTTGCAATGCGCTGGATACGCATACAAATACACATACATATTTGTATATTTACAGATGTATATACATACATATATAAATATATGTATCTGTAGACGTAAGGTGTGGAAACAAACAATGATGGCTGCGATGATAGTGTTGCCGGATACTGTGGCAGGTATATATATATATATATATATGTGAATCCACATATATGTGAGATATAGGCATATGCCACTGTGTATAATGTGTGGAAACTAAACGATGATAGATGGCATATTCGTATTGCTACTACGGCGAGTATGTGTATATATGTATATTACACGCGAGGCAAAGACAGCTCATATGTTGTGAGTTGCCTCGGCATTGATACACCGTCGTCATGCGCAGTAGCTTAAAACCTTTTGCATCAACACTTATGCATCTACGTGGTCCATGCAGAGTTACTGCTGCTGCCGTTGCCAACGCTGCCGTCGCTGCTGCTGTCGCTGCTGCTCTGGCTGCTGCAGCTGTTGCTGCTTCTCTTGCTCTGCTGCCGCTGCTGCTGTTGCCGTTGTTGGTGCTGGTATTGTCATACTACGAAGCACGTGGAATATACGATTGACCCATTAGCATGAGGAAAGTTCCTCAATCGAATTGCGTGTGGGTGTGTGTGTGTTGTGCACAGCGGATGTAGACGTGAGATAGAAACGAGCGTCGTGTGTAAATGACTACTACTATATTATCCTTTTGGTGGGTTGTGTGTTCACAAGAGAGACGCATCAGCGGGCATGCAGCTACGGACATGTGTGTGTGTGTGTGTGTGTTGAAACACGGTCTCGACTCGGTGTGTTAATTCTTCTTTTCGAGCATGATATACGCAAGTTGTGGAGAAGAAACCAACCCCGAGAAACGTCTGTGTTTGAAATGATGCTCACCACTTGGCTAGCTCTCTTCGCCGCGAGATCAGTTAGAGGAACAGCCGCTCCTGATGCCTCTGTTTTCGAGCCCCGTACTCGTGCGATTCCCGCTGTCAGTTCGACGTCATTCCACTGCAGACGTAGTAATTCACTTGGTCGCAGGCCAATGCCTATGCCGACAGCAAATAGACATCGGTGCATGCTGTGTCCTGCAGCTTCCAGTAAGGGCTGGATCTATAACACAGTAATACATTGTCGTCCCAGAGACACACATGCCATTACCACATAGACAGAGCAAGGGACAAAATACATGTCACTAGCTAGCACAAAGTCAAGTCACCAATACAGCTATACATGTGTATATATATATATATATATATTGGTAACGTTGTATATATATGTGTATATATATATATATATATACATATATATATACATATATATACGTATATATACATGCGCCTCCCGAGAAGACTCGCTGTATATCCATATATATACGTGTATATACAAGTATATACATACATAGAGAGAAGTGTTCACATATACATATATATACGTATATATATATAGGAATATGTATAAATATGTATTACATACCGTGGGCGCGCTTTAACGTATTAGATCTTTTGAATGAAAGCGTAGTTAGAGGACATGATCTACAGAAGCACCGGCTAAGCTACTGAGAAGACAACGCAGTAAATGGAAAAAATGTAAGTGTGAGAGCTTCGAGAGGCTGGTAAAAATAATTTGGGTAGGAGAGACATACACTCGCAGGCTCAGGAAGAGCTGCTTCTGCGACTCCTAAGCTCTAGCAGACAGAATGGACGTAGTCGCGGTGAGTGCATCATCCTCCGTAGAGCACGCAGAAAACATGGGAGTAATCGAGCCGCCGTACACACATTCGCTCGGATAAAAACTTCGACCCACAACGAGCACAACAAATAACACGAGCAGAAATCAAAATAAGAAATAAGAAAAAGTGATTTTGCCTGGAAAGGGAAGGACGCCCGCGGGGGGGGCAGGCGAGGGAAGGCAAAAAAGAAGAAGTAGAGACACTGAGTACTACAGCACAAACAACAGCAACAGGCACATTATTACGAGCCGTAAAGAGGCAGCCTCTCAGCACGAAATACAACACAGCAGCAACAGCACACTTGCAGCACACGCAACAATACCATCAGACACGTAGCCTCATCAACAGCAGTATGAGCATGAGCAGACAAGCAACAGCAGCAAAATCGGCAGCACGGAAAACACTAGCAGCACAACTTGCAACAGGAAGAAGAGGAGGAGGAGGAGGAGGGGGAAGAGCAGCAGCAGCGCCAGCAACAGTAAGACAGGGACTCACGCGAGCACCAGCAGCAATAGCAACACCAGCCTTACCATCAGTACCACCAGAATCAAAATCATTATTAGTAACAGTACAGTTGAGGAGGTATTATCACTGACAGCACCGGAGTTAGCGACTGCATGTCGTAGGACAGCAAGACTAGCAATACTGACATCATCAAGCCAAGTGATGAGAGCATCATATATGCTTTTCCTAAGAAAACAGAAGGCAAGCCATATTACCATTAGAAAGACCAGGTACATCCGAATTATCATCAGCATTAGTACTATGTGTGTCAGCACTAGCAGTACCACCAACACCAACAGCTGCAGCGCTCAAAGCACAAGCAATATACCAGTGCTACTCCTAACAGCAGCAGCAGTAGTAGAAGCAGTAATACTTGCTGCATCTGCCTTATAGCATCATTATCTGCAGCAGCAGCAGCACTCTCTCGGTACTACGAGCACTACCAGCATAATCAGTGCCTTAGCAGCACGGACAGTAGTACACTTAACACCAGCAACAACAGCAGCCGTACTAGAAGCAAGGATACTTGCTGCACCTGCATTATGACATCGTTATCTGCAGCAGCAGCAGCATTCTCTCGGTAGTACGAGCACGAACAGCATAATCGCAGCGCCCTAGCAACACGGACAGTAGTACACTTACTTACAGCAGCAAAATCATATCAGTACCCAAGGACCAACAGAACGAACTGTCCCGGCACCATCTTCGTTATTAGCACTAAGTGAGCATTATCACCGGTAGCACTGGCACTAACAAGCGTCAGGAGTACTAGCACTGCACTCGGTAGTACAGCTGATGAGAACGAGAACAGCAAGCAATAAGAAGAGCCAGCACGCTCGAAACACGACTGCTGAGAGGCGTATATACCAATACTGTACAACTGGTGTTGCGGTATCTACCGTCAGACTGCGACTATAATACACCCGCTGTCACTACTTTTGCTGCATATGTGTCTTGCCCCCCAGTTACCACAGAAAACGCAGAAGCTTCAAACAAAGAAGGTTAGACTGCTGGTCTTCCATATGGAGACTCCCGGTGACCCCGCGCATGTATTTGTGCGCGTAGAGTACGTGTGGCTGCTTAAGCGCGCGTAATGGCAGCGCACTGTTGAGGGGGGAGGGGCAGGGGGAAGGGGAGGAACACTTCTAAAAAATAGATTTATTATATCACAGAGAGAGGTGCTATTATTTGTTACTGCCGAATTGCAAATCTACCCTAACGGTATATGTGTGTATTTGCATATTGAACAAAGAAGGGCTACTGCTGCTAGTGCTGCAGCGTGCACATGTGAAGACGATATGTATACATTTGTGTACTGAACTCGGAGGGACACTTGCTGCCAGTGCTGCGAAAAAACGTGTATATGTAATGACCACTTGTATATATGTTTGTGTACTGGACAACGAGGGGCTATTGATGCTAGTGCTGCAACGTGTACATGTGAAAACTACATACATAAATATATATATATATATATACACGTATATATACGTATGTGTATATATATATATATGTACTGAAGAAAGAGGGGTATTGCCGTTATCGCTGAAAGGTGTATGTGTGAAGGCGATATGTAGGTAGTAGTTGTATAGTGACAAATGAGAGGCTATAGCTGCTAGTGCTGAAAGGCGTATACCTAGAGACGATGTGTATATATTTGGTTACTATAGTACGGGGAGCTGCTGTTGTCAGTTTTGAAACGTGTATCTCCGGAGAAGACATGTGTAAATTTGGGTATAGTAGAGGGGGGGGGGGGGTGCTACTGTTGATTCTGACACGTATATATCTAATATGTGTAGATGGATATAATAGAGAGGAAGGCTGCCATTGTTGATTCTGAAACGAATATATCTGACATGTATGTATTTGGGTATAATAGAGAGGGAGGCTGCTATTGTTAGTTCTGAAACAAGTATATTCGATATCTGTATATTTGGATCTTATGGAAAGGAGAGCTGCTGAAGTTTGTTCTGAACCGCGTATATCTCAAGAAGATGTGTATATGTATTGGGCGTAGAGATAGTCCTGTTGGAGTGGTATGATAGTTGCAGCACTCCTTGTGGAGTGGATGTCTTTGATGTATATATATATATATATATATATATATATGTGTGCATTGAAAGTAGACCAGCATTTGCTGTTAGTGCTGAACGTATACAGTGAAACGAGAGAGGTATGAATACATACTGTATATATTATTGAGGACAGAGCCACACTGTGCTGCCGTGAGTGCTCTGGGATGTATATATGCAGTGCAAGGAGAGCTGTACGTATCTCATACAGACAACGGGCTACAACTGCTGCTAGTGCTAGAGTGCCGTATATCCTAAGATGATATGTATATGTCTTGAGGGCAAAGCTACAACTGGTGCTATTGCTGCAAAGTACATGTCACAGTAGTATGTAATGTCTGTACTTATAATACAGCTACTATTATTGCTGCTTCTCTTGGACGAATGTATTTCAGAATGCCATATGTATGTGTATTGATAAGAGAGCTACTATTATTGCTGCTACTGTTGAACGTAAATATTTCAGAATGCCATACGTATGTGTATTGATAAGAGAGCTACTATTATTGCTGCTACTGTAGAATGTGAATATTTCAGAATGCCATATTTACCTGTACTAATAATACAGCCACTATTACTGCGGCTACTACTGTTGAACGTAAATATTCCAGAATGCCACATGTATGTGTACTAATAGCAGGAGAGCTCCTCCGATTGGTGCCATTGTCGGAGACACTTCCTGCTGAGAATATTTCCGTACCAAGACTACATAAACTATTGCTGTCCGTACTAGCGGTTCTAGCATTTCCTCAGAGTATATGTGCACGTGGGGTAACATGGAAGCTTCTACCGCTGTTATTGCGAAAGCTATTGGCGTCGCTGTTATGAGGATCTAGAGTAGTTTCTATGAAAAAAATTTACGTATGGTGGAGGAAGAGGCGGAGTAGTAGTAGGAGGAGAGAGGCACTACTGTTGCTCTGTGCTAGTAATAGATGCAGCAGACGTGAAATACAAAGAGTAGATGTGGCTTTGATCACGAAATGAGGGATGGGAAGGGGAGCGGGGTGAGCAACAGGTGGCTAAGAGCGATGGAAGCGCCATTCGAGAGAGCGTAAACGTACGTAAGAGCGTACACAGCGTATATATTGACCCTACCTCATCAGCACGCAGAGGGACAGCAGCACGAGTACGTTTTGTACAGCCACGTATTTTTCGAAATGCATGCGGGCGGGCAAGTCTTCCTGTTTGAACGGCATATCGTAGTGCTGCTTGATACGCTACTTGATGCAGCGCTTGCGTCCTTGGAGAACAATTACGGCGTTTCAATGTCCTAACAAAAATACACACATGTGCGCATTCTACAGCTACTTTTTCTAAATTGTGCATCTATTCATATGTATATGTGTATATACACACACAGATCTATATATTCACATATATATATATATATGAATATATAGTTCCATAATGTCCTAACAGGAAAAGTATACACCCATGCGCGCATTCCACTACTTCTTCTTCTATATTTCACTTCATATACTTAGCAGATATATATATATACACGGTTCAACAGTGTTCAAACAGAAGTATACACATGCGCGCATTTTAAAACTTCTTCTTTCTTTACTTCATGAAACAAGCAGAGATATATATATGTATGTATACCTGTATATTCATATATATATATAAATATATTTACATAGTTCGATGATGTCCCAACAGAAAAGTACACAAGCGCGCATTCTACAACATCCTGTTCTATCGTTCACTTCATATGACACGAATATATATATATATATATGTATGCATATATGCACAAATATATAACCTATATATATTCATATATAGATATATATATATATGTATACATTAATAGACACACACACACACACACACACACACACACACACACACGAGATACAAGTCAATGATGTCCTAGAAGGAATATGCATATGCGCGCATTCCACAATTCCGTCTTCTATCTGTAACTTCATATAGCACACGTTTACATGTATATGTATATAAATATATATGTTTATACACACACGCATACGTACGTACACACAGTTCAATAATCTACGAATACTCCCCTAAATATACTACATACACATGTGTATATGTATATGCATACTAAATTGCATATATGTATGTATATACATAAACAGTGGCCTACGAGTTACGGCCTTCTACCATTTTGCATTATGATTGATACACGTAATATATATATATATATATACACAATATACTCTGCAGCTTCGCTTTTTATTTCTTTTTCATACGTCAGCCAGCGCTCAGAAATTATATGTACAAATCCAAGGCACTGTATAGGTCCGCGTCTCCCACATGCGTCTTCTTTTGCATCACATAATGCATCTACATATGTAAAACAGAAGACACATTCATACGTACATATCTGTGTATGTATATATAGATATATACATATGTATATATATACATACATATGTACACATATGTATATATATGTATATAAATATGTATATACATATATATATATGTATATAAAATATGTATATATACATATATATATATATTTATATTTATAGGTATATATAGTGCACCTGTGACCCCCCTCCCCTCCCGTCTTCTGCATGCCCCTCACAGGCGCCACACGAAATATGAAGTGAACATACGAGCACCCTTCCCACACGAATTTACATTTTTACTTGTCTACACAGTGTACTATACATGTTTGTATACATGGTTTGTCTTCTGTACTATACACAGTATTAAGCGAGTATATTTGAACACTATCTTATAATATGTGGTATCTAGAGAGTAAATCTACACCCCATCTTACATACGTTATTTAGAGAGATGTATATACACACTTACTCTATACGATATTTGACAGATATATATATTATATATATATATATATATATATATATGTACACACTTGCTTATATACGATATTTTAGTGGGATACATATATATATATATATATATATATATATATATATATATATATTGTACGTGTACACAAGATCTTATATGCGATATTTAGAGAATTTGTATGCACAATATCTAATATATCTTATTGAGAGAATATATATACACACTATCTTATACGCGTTATTTATAGAATGTATATTACGCACTATCTTGTATACGCTATCTAGAGATTACATATACACACTATCTTATATACGCTGTTTATGGAATGTATATACGGGCTCTCTTATACACATGGCCAAATGAACGTTTTATACATATATATATATATATATATATTGTTATACGTACTAACACACACCCTCTAATGTCTACTATGAGAGGCCTCTCAACACCCGCTATAAATCACAGCATATATATACACACAGTGTACATTTACTACTAGGAGCCTGTTGAATACTCCACATCACAAGACGTATACTATTCCAGATCACGAGATGAAAGCTACCCCCACGTCACAAGATATATACATACGATGCACTCTCTAACGAGTTCGTCGTCTACTACAGTCAAAAATATTGCTATATGTATATACTTGTAAATATACGTATATACATATATGTATATATATATATATGTGTAGACAGTAATGTCAGCAACAACGCAGTGTGAACGTACCGCAAGTATAACTCCCAATGTGCAGCCGATAAATCCTTTACTCCAACGGAGCCAAGTGTCTACGCCAGGACAGCAGCTCACACACAAAAAGAAACATGTCAGCAACGTAATAGCAATGTTGCTGCAGCAAGAGCAGCTGCAGCAGCAGCACCAGCGCGATAACGGCAGCAGAGCAGCAGAAGCAGCAGGAGTTGGACCAGTGGTGCTGTAACAGCAGCAGCAGCAGCAACACAGCAATGTAGCAGCCGCAGTAGCAGCGCAGCTGAGCAGCAGCCGC